>NC_087208.1:2253181-2270681 GCF_015104395.2 Macrobrachium nipponense | reverse complement strand
TGAAATAGATATCAATAGTTTCTGAACTGGTTCCTGTATTCTGAGGCCTGTCATTTGAGCTTTTTATTGTCAAAGTTTGAAGGAACAAGTTGATCAATGGAGCCATGTTTTTCTATATCATATAACGGGAGTATAATTATTTGTCCTTTTTTGTTGCACTCGAAAAGCATTTCTTAATTTTGCTACACACACACACACACACACTCCACACACACACACTCACACACACACATATATATATATATATATAATTTATAATACTGATATATTTTCAGTAATAAATACGTCAGCAACGATAATGGTTTATTCATATACATACATACACACTTATATGTATGTACACGTATGAGATATATATATATATATATATATATATATATATATATATATATATATATATATATATACTATATATATATATATATATATATATATATATATATATATATATATATATTATATATACGTATATATATATACACACACACATATATACATATTTATATATATAATATATACATATATACATATATATATATGTATATATAATAAATGCACGTCGGCAGAGATGGAAAAAATACTAATATTTTTACCTCAACTTCCAAATCACCTCCGAAATGATTTTAACGTATTCCAAACATGGTAACCAGTTATATTCAGACGCGCTGAATTCAGGCCAAGGTAAAAACGTGAACTGCGCTTATTCTCGGATACATACAGACACACACAAGACATACACTGGGAATATATGTGTGTGCATTCAAACATACTGACGACTGGTTGCACGAGTGCGTGAAAAGCGATGAAGATGAATACAAAGACGGCGAGAATAAATCACTTACATATACTACAGTATGTTAGATATTGATAAAAAATGAACAACACTTTAGTCTACTGTGATGTTTGCAAACAGAAGCAAATGCAATCAACACAGTGAACGAAACTCGACACTTCCCACCTTTCTTTCCTATTATTGACACTGAAGCTACAGCAAGCAGAAGGGACCTATTCGACATATTTTGGATATTTAAAGTGAGAATCCAGCCGTGGATAAAAATACATTTCCCACGAACAAGTAACTGTAGAATTTCATGATCACTCAATTACCCTTTTTAAAAGTTAGTAGTATTACTTTATATCGTCAGGTATAACTATCTGGTTTTCTGTGTAGAACTGTCGATGGCGAGAACATGAGTAATTTTAAGGTCCATAAAGTCTCATATTCTACAAATGATATATTATTGTGGACCTTCTAATGTTTTCATTTACTATATCGTTGTTGGTGCACATATACAGGGTTTTGTAAGATAATTTACCTCGAATGTTATTTACTTTTTCCTCCATTTTTTTTTTTATTTTACCTTAGGATATTTTAATGTAAGATATCTGTATACAATTAATGTATTTTGGGGTTGTGTCACGAAAATGTCTGTTTATATAATAATAATAATAATAATAATAATAATAATAATAATAATAATAATAATAATAATAATAATAATAATATTGCTGGAAGTAAACCCTCTTTTGAAACATGTTTTATTAAAAGTAATTGCTGCCTCAGCTGCATTAATTTTATACAGGTTCTTCTCTATTTTTCTAATTATTGCTTTCTCATTGTTGCTTAAAACTGGTGAGCAACGCACCGAAGGTTGACATATCTCAATTAGGTAGAACGATTGGATTTTATGGTAGAAATTTCAGTCGGGGTAGTCAAATTTTCGGGTATATCCCGTAGAGTTTATTACAGATAGAATTGATGTTAAATTCATTTCTTTCTATTCTTTCTATTCCTTTCCGGACGTTTCGTCTGAATAAAACCTCAGACATCCTCTTGGGCGGAGGTTGTGTGAAGGACTGAAGTGAGAAGGTGAGTCCAGCTGCTTATATTGCGGTGGCGCAGCGGGAGGCGTCGTGCCGCTGCCTTTTCATTGGCTCGTGGGTGGGGAGCTTCTTTTTCATTGGCTGCCTGGCTGCGGGCGCAAGCCAGCTCCCGATCGCATGCACAGCAGGCGCGCCGATCTTCTCAGCCCTCCATGAACACGACACAGGAGGCCTTTTTGCTCCCGACCTGCACCCGAAGAAACACTCCAATAACGGCAAAACATCACCATATCGCCGCCCGAAAACGCCCCAATCCAAGACGACATTATAGACTGGATAATACCAGCAGTGACATTAATACGATGCATAATACCAGCAGTGACGTCACGCGGCCTTTACCCAATCAAAACGAAGCCCGGCATGATGATATGCAGCTGAGAAGATCGGCGACGGGGAGCCTGCTGAGGCATGATCGGGACTGCTTGAGCCAGCCAGGCAGCCAATGAAAAAGAAGCTCCCACCCACGAGCCAATGAAAAGGCAGCGGCACGACGCCTCCCGCTGCGCCACCGCAATATAAGCAGCTGACTCACCTTCTCACTTCAGTCCTTCACACACCTCCGCCCAAGAGGATGTCTGATGTTTATTCAGACGAAACGTCCGGAAAGGAATAGAAAGAATAGAAAAGAAATAGAATTTAACATCAATTCTATCTGTAATAAACTCTACGGGGATATACCCGAAAATTTGATTACCCCGACTGAAATTTCTACCAATAAAATCCAATCGTTCTACCTAATTGAGATATGTCAACCTTCGGTGCGTTGCTCACCAGTTTAAGCAACAATGAGAAAGCCAATAATTAGAAAAATAGAGAAGAACCTGTATAAACAAAATTAATGCAGCTGAGGCAGCAATTACTTTAATAAAATAATAATAATAATATAATAATAATAATAATAATAATAATAATAATAATAATAATAATAATAATAATTCTACGGTACAGGTGCGCCACATTTAACTTACACACAATAAAATTTACGGCTTCATATCCCAAGTTGACTTTAAATGCAATCCTGTGAATTCACGATGTTGTACAAGACATCCTTTGTGCAGAAGCTTCATAAAATACTAAATTTCGCTATAGAGAGAATGTATGTACCGAGTAATGAACTGTAAAGCTTATGAAGTATCCACAATCGTGCGTAATATTAATTGCCGTAATCGGTTCCATGACTTAAGCGCAACTCTGTAGGTGATATTCTGGCAAATATACGGGACAGAACTTTCTTAAAAAATAATGACCGGAAGAGGTATAAAAACTATGTAAATCAAATATTCACTACCAATATACTTGCCTCACTTCATTTTGCCCTTTTTGGCCAAGACTAACTACTTTTTCGCAAGTCTTTTCCTAAATAGTTCTCTTGCTTTACAAATCAATTATATCTTCAGTACATTTTCTAGCGTATTTCTATATTTGTCTTACGTTGTATTTATGTCATTCTAGATACATACAAGGGCAGTATATTTTAAAGTAAGAATATTATGTTAATTTACTCCTTAACAACTTTATATATATATATATATATATATATATATATATATATATATATATATATATATATATGTATAAAAGTCGCTACTAAAACCATTTTGGCGGTATATTTAAAACCTGAAATTTCTTAATACTGTATTGGACTCTATTTGATCTTAGTATGTATATTAATGACCTGTGTCACTTTACTATATCTAATTTATCCCTCTTACGCCGATTGGAGGTATTAAACGTCGAGTCAAAATGTCTCCCGTATGCCGATTGGACGTATCATACGTCGGCTCAAAAAGTTTTTTTAAAAATTCGCGGAAAAATACTTATAGGCCTACCAGCCAAAACTTTTGAATCACGCGCCTTGGGGATGTTGGGAGATCACGGATCAAGGCGTTGTTTTGTTTACAATCGCTACGCAGGCGCGCAAGCGCGAATTCCTTTTAATTTCTTATCGCACTAAAAACTATCAGTGACACATCTCAAAAATTATTTCGTCACTTTGACATTAATTTTTGCACCATTTTAAATTATTCTTTACATGAAGTGTTATATATGAAAATGTGCGCAATTTCATGTAAAATACAACAAAAAAAATACTCATGATGTGCTTTTATCAATTTTGAATATTTTCATATAAATAACGATGTGCAAAAATTCAACATCGGTCAACTTTGACTCTACCGAAATGGTCGAAAAAAACGCAATTGTAAGCTAAAATTCTTATATTATAGTAATATTCAATCATTTGCCTTAATTGCAACAAACAAATTGGACGTCTCTAGCACAATATTTTGATTTATGGTGAATTTATGAAAAAACTTTTTCCTTACGTTCGTGCGATAAACTCTTCCGATAAATTTTTCGTGCGATTGTCTAATGTTTGCACCCTTTTAAATTTTGCCGTTACATAAAGTTTTATATATGGAAATGTGCGCAATTTCATGCACAATACAACTAAAACAACCCATGGTTGTAGCTTTTTATCAGTTTTCGAAATATTTTCATATAAATAACGTTATGGTCAAATAACGCAATTGTAGCTAAAACTCTTATATTCTAGTAATATTCAATCATTTACCTTCATTTTGCAACGACTTGGAAGTCTCTAGCACAATATTTCGATTTATGGTGAATTTATGAAAAAAAAAAAAAAAACACAATTTTCCTTACGTCCGCGCGTTAACTCTTCCGAAAAAATCAGAATTTTTTTGTGCGATTGTCGAAATGTTTTGCAACATTTAAAATTAGCGGTTACATAAAGTTTTATATATGAAAATGTGCACAATTTCATGTAGAATACAACTAAAAATGATTGAAGGTTGTAGCTTTTCTCTTTTTTTTTTTTCGAAATATTTGCATATAAATCACGATAAATAGAAAAAACCACGTTCGGTCAAATTTGACTCTACCGAAATAGTTGAAAAACGCAATTGTAAGCTCCAAAACTCTTACGGCCTAGTAATATTCCGTCCATTTTTCTTCATTATGAAACAAATTTGAAGTCTCTAGAACAATTTTGTGATTATGGTGAATTTTTGAAAAAATATATTTCACCTTCACTCCGCGCGCCGATTCGCGGCCGCAAGTCTCCGAAATACGTACATCGCATTATACCTAATATTTGATCCTTTTCATATTAGCCGTTTTTATAGAGTTTCATATATCGAAATGTGCGCAAATTCATGAAACAATACAAATAAAAAATAATTGAAGGTTGTAGCGTTTTTCCATATCCGAAATATGTGCATATAAAAAAAGAAAAATATATATAAAAATTTCGACATTCGGTCAAATTTAACTCGTCCGAAATGGTCGAAATCTGCAATTCTAAATCTAAACTCTTACAGTATCGTAATATTCAATCATTTGTCTTAATTTTGAAACAAATTGAAAGTCTCTAGAACAATATTTAGAATTACGGTGAATTTTTAATTTTTGAAATAACATTTTTTACGTCCGCGCGTACGAATTCGTACATCATTTTGTGATAATATTTTTCCGGTTTTGCTTTTATTGTTTTACTATGTATTATATACTAAATGATTGCAATTAGTGTAAATACAACGAAAAAAAAAGCAACTCGTTAGCTTTGACCGTTTTTGCCACAGCGTGATTTGAATACAATTATCTATGAATTTTTTTTTTTTTCGCTACCAATATATCGCATTATTTACATATGATAATGTATATTATTTTTTCATTTATGATGATTGCATACTAAACTTCAGGCAATGAATAAAAAATGAGCCAAAAATGAACTCTTAATCTTCAAAACTAAACGCGCTATGATTTTTTGAAAAAAAATTATTTTTTCCGCTTCCGCGCTCCCTCCAAACCGGCGCCGGCATACGGAGAGGTGATTTTTAGGGGCTTCGGCGTAAGACGGCTAAATAAGATTTTCCACATGTATATAAATATACGGTTGATGACAAAATTCTCTCTCTCACTAAAAATGTTATACGTCTTTTTTTCCCCCAGTGCCTTTTGCAGTTATTACAGTATATCTATGATCACGTGTACCGTCACTGAATACAGAAACATGAAACAAGATTTTTTCCTAGGATGCAAGCTAAAAGGAACAAACTCAAGAAAGGTGATAACAGGCAATAGTAGTTATAAAAATGAGGTAATAATAATTAATAAAAAAAGTTATCAAAACAAATTCATGCTGATAAACATCAGATCTACATTTCTTTAATGTAACCACGAAGAATTCATCAACTTTCAACACTCAACTAACCAAGATCATTGACGCTCACAAAAATAGTGAATTTAACCCGGAAGGCCAATAAGTCCATCAATTAACTGGAAATATATAAAGTGAGTCGTAACTAGATTAACGATTATTGCTCTAAAAATATAAGCGCCGACCTACGTCGTCAAAATATAAATCTAAATTTACCTTCACAAAACACCTTTAATGACTGGCATATTCCAGACTCACTACTACTATTGTAGCATAAAAAAAAGGCACAAAATGCGGCGAAGTATCTTCGGCGCCATCAAGTTTTTTGTACAGCGTATAGTGAAGGCCATCGAAAATAGATCTATTATTCGGTGATCTCGGTATAATGTCTTATGAGCCGCGACCCATGAAACTTAAACTGCCGCCCGGTGGTGACCTGGCCTATACCGCTGCCAGACGCACCATTGTGGATAACGTTAATCTTTTAAATAAAATACAACTACTGAAGCTAGAGGGCTGTAATTTAGTATGTTTGATGAATGGAGGGTGGGTGATCAACACACCAGTTTGCAGCCCTCTAGCTTCAGTAGTTTTTAAGATCTGAGGGCGGACAGACAGACAGCCGGCACAACTTTCCTTTTCAGAAAACTATAAAAGAAATTACCTTCTTTTCTAACGTATTACGTAGCCACGAGGTTCATGAGAACAGAAGAATAAAGCAACAAATTTCCATAGAAGTGATATATCCTTTCTCTCACTTCTATATCAATTTGCAATATTCATGTTAATAGCAAATTACTTTCCAGATAACAAAGGTTATGTCCGCATGTTTATTTACGGTAGCCACGACTCTTGCCATGCAATTATAGATCAGGGTCACTGAAATCATGTAAATAACAAATATTTTTTACGTAAACAAAAATACGTATGTTATATGTATGTATGTATTTTATATAATAAAATGTGCACGTGCGCGCGCGTATTTGGGTGGAACAAACAGACCCATAAATAACTGCACATCAATACAACTCAACATACTTAATTACACAGCCATATACCTACATACACGAAAACAAACACAAATATTCGCCTTAGAATACTCGTGCAAACAAATAAATGGCCACCATTACACAGAAACATAAACACACACATACAGGGTTAAATACTCATAAATGCACTAAATTACGGCAGTGCTTCTCACGCGACCGTATAACGAGGATTTGGGAGCGCAGATTAGTCAGGACCTTCTCCTTCTTCAAGTTCAAATAATGACAACGTTTTCGTGTCCATTGCAGATAACAACAGAGACTCTGCGAGATTAACGATGCAGAGAGCGCCCTCAGCCCATCACCAGACTATGCCGGGTCTCCAGCCACGTCAAGAACAGAGATAGAGGCCTCAGGTGATCACGACATCCTCTATTCACGACTCCCAAGGCTGTCCATCTCATACGAGACCTTGATCTCATATAAGGGACAAATATCTTCAAGAGACTTACTGCTGATGCGGCCATAATCTAGCAAGTATGGCCAGCAGTTTTGAGCGATACCCTGGTGTGGAGATACTGCTGCCAGGGTATGTTAAGCCGCCTCCGTTCTCGCACTCAAAACGGAAGCCCACTTCCCTTCGTGTAGACGCTGGGCAATGAGGTAAGAGTGAGAACTGGACTTTTTTCTGCTTCGTGGTAGTCTTATTGTTACAAAATGCACAGTTCAAATATTCATTTATGATATATAATTTTGCTACTGGATTTTGTCATTGCAGCTGATATACTGCTACCTACACCAATCGTTATGCTTTTTTATTACCCACAACCACTGTTGTATTTTGTTCATTCAGCAACTACTGTACTTTGTTCCCCCACGGCAACTGTTACTCTATGTTTTCTTGACCTAAAGTTGCTATTGTATTTGGTTGCCTACAACATTCGTTGTATTTTCTCACTTGCATTGTTACATTTTGTTACTGACAGCAGATGCTACCTTCAATTGCAAACAACAACTATTATATTTTATGACCCAAATTGCCGGTTAAATGTCTACTTTCTCCAACTGCTTTATTTATCTACAACAACCCCTTTGTACCTAACCCAATGTAATCGCTGCACTAGCACTTAGTAATCCACAACAAATGTAACAGTCTCTTAACTCCTGCAATTATTATAGCTTGTGACAAACAGCAAACACAAACACGAAGTTTCGTGATCAAAACTGATCTGCGCGTTTGTTAATTGAAGGGGTAATATAACTATAAACAAAACCACACACTCGCAAAAAATATAACTATATTTATTTACATAACGTTCAATTCACACTCACTACATGAGAGCCCGTATGGACCTTAACAAATACAAATATACAAATGTAACATAGTATCTGAGGAGCAAGTTCCTCGCTGGACGAGTGGTTTTCGCACTCGGCTGCCAATCCGGTGGTCCGAAGTTCGAATACTGGCTCGGCCAACGTGGAATCAGAAGAATTTATTTCTGGAGATAGAAATTCATTTCTCGATAGAGTGTGGTTCGGATCCCACAACAAGCTGTAGGTTCCCGTTGCTAGGTGACCAATAGGTTCCTAGCCACGTCAAAATATCTAATCCTTCGGGCCAGACCTAGGAGAGCTGTTCATCAGCTCAGTGGTCTGGTAAAACTAAGATATACTTGACTTATCTGAGGAGCAATTTTACTATACTCTGTTTTTTTCCATCTGTCCACCCGCCTGTGGTGTTTGCGTATGGTAACACTGCGTCCCAGGCTTTAGAATTAGATAGTTATGCTATGTGTAACTTTTAGGTAAATAAAGGATATTTGCAACTGAAAAGTGTTTTAATAATTTACTGTATGCGAATTACACCGTTAATACTCGAAATAGGATATTGTTATTATTGTTGAACGTAAGCTGAATGCAACTATCTAAAGCCCGGGACGCAGTGTTACCATACGCAAACACCACAGATGGAAAGAAACCGAGTATAGGCAAACATAAAAAAAAATGCTCACATTTGAACAGCAAAATGACAAAGACTGGCGAAGCATAAACTTCCAATTCAAGGCAACAGAGGAGGAAGAAATATCGAGCACAGAATACTATAATAATGTATCGTTTGAGTGTTCCCGATGAAGCCTTCTATTTCGGAAATTTATAGAAGGGGTTTGAAAAGGTCAAGGTGATTGACAGTGTCTCCGATTAACCTTCCAGCCCTCTCTCTCTCTCTCTCTCTCTCTCTCTCTCTCTCTCTCTCTCTCTCTCTCTCTCTCTCGTACACGAACACACAAAAATACACACAACACAAATCTTAACATGAAAAAAACAAACGTGGTTAGCATAATTGTACTGGCAAATTCTTTAATCTTAAAATATTCTGTATACGAAAAGGACAACTAAAAATGATTCAAACATTACTAATAACGAATACACAAAGGTATGATTCGTGACACGCAAGTTCCGTTGTAACTCTAAAACAAATTGATATCTGCAACACAAATGATGATAATTATAATTACTAGCACCGACACATGATAAATGTTGCTTTACCAAAAAACTTCTATCATGCATCATGGAAATACAAGTTCAATGTTCATTCACGACATGCAACGTTTTCCGGTAACCTTAGTTCCCTGCTTCGTTCTGTCAGTTCAGGCGTGTGTTGAATTACTCTTCTGTGTCCTGGTCCTTTTGGAAACTCGCCCAGTCATCACACTGTTCTCACGCGAACATCGCGGACTTTCGCGTTTATTGTATGACCATTAGGACACTTTTTCGACATTCAGTGCCCGTGTCGAATTAGGAACTGATACAGATTTAGGTCTGAGCTTAGGAGGGGGTGGGAAACAACGGTCTACGTGACATGAACACCAAGTTAATATGACTTAAATGCAACCATTCATGATTACTTGATTTAATTCCTTCCACTAGTCCTAACTTCAAATCGGTTTCTCGGGTGTCTGCGCATTTATGAAATCGTAATATAAACATTTTTAATCTTTAGAAAAGATTCGGTAGACTGAACATGAAAATTTCCTTTCTCAGTTTCAGAGCTGCAAGTCTTACGTACTGAATCGTTATTTAAATGCCATAATTGTTACTATCCATGTGGGACAAAAAATCTTGTAATGGAGTCGAATGAAAATATTACAGGAAAAATAACACGACAAATTAACGTGTAATGAAAAACCATATGCCAGTGCAATAGATATTCATTTGCATATTCCATGCGTCTCATAAAACTGATATGGCGCGCAAATTAACCACCAATTTCTCTCTCTCTCTCTCTCTCTCTCTCTCTCTCTCTCTCTCTCTCTCTCTCTCTCTCTCTCAAGAGAATACCACTCAGCATGACAAACGTCCAACGCGATCGAAGCGAATTACCCTCGGCAGTGATAAGAAAACAGTTCAGTCCATGAATACCTGAAGGGCAGGATAGAACAGTAAACGGAACAAGAAAGAGAAACAGCTACGCGCGAATGTAAACGTTTAAAATCAATATTCAATGGATAATCTACTCTCATTAAATATACTTTTCACTTCTTAAGCACCAGAGTTAACTGTATTATGCCGGTACACACACGGAGTACATCCAAACGCCTATATACGAACACCATGTCGCATTTAATATATATATAGTTAAAGAACCACAGTAGATGTACGTGACTTCATTAAACAAACGAATACCCAAGGAAAATGATAGACAGAAATCCAAGTGCTTTCGTCTTTAATAAAGACGTCTGTGGTATTCCCTTATATAATATATATATATAATATAATATATATATATATATATATATATATGTATATAAATATATATAGATATAGTATATATATATATATATATATATATATGTATATAATATATATATATATATATATATATATATATTATAATATATATATATATAATAACACACACACAACACACACACACAACACACACACAACACACACACACACACACACACACACATATATATATATATATACACATATATATATATATATATATATATATATATATATATATATAAATAATATATATTTGTTTATGAAAGTACTCAAACACCACAAAACCCCATACAATGACTCCAGGCCAAACCAAGGCACGTCACAGAAACATTACTAATAACACGCAGCAAACATTAGGACGAAGTGCTGTTACTCTCCCATTACGTCAAAGTTACGTGGCTGCCATTACAGTCACCCATCTTTCCTGGACACACTCGCACGAAGAAGAACTTTAACAACGGGGATAATGGCAGTCACTAGAAGCGACCAAGTAAGGAATGTAGTAGTATAGGTGTCTGAATCTGAAACAGGGACAGGTGCCGCAAGTTGAAAAGCAAAACTACGGAAACGTAAGAATGACCTTAACAGAATACGTGCTTGGAGGTCGGTAAATAACGCTATCCTGATCATTTGAGATTGAGATTTACGTATGGCGCCATAAAACAATCATACTTTTCTTTTTGAAAGGCGAATGTAAAGCAAGCAAAAAAGTAATGAATGCTGCATTACTGTAAAAAGATTACAAGCTCCGCTTTAACTCATTCATTCTTCTGATCAACTTAAAGATATAAAAGAAAAGTCACTCTTCTCCATATGGCTTCCATATCCCACAGGAAAAAAAACCGTCAAGGTCTTTCTCATCTCCTTGAAAAATATCTCTTAACAGCTACGCCGTTGTATATATATAAAAAAATGTATTACGTAGCTAATACACTTTCATAAAAAGATGTACAAAACAGGTATATATATACGTAACTGATATGTAACGGTGACATATAAATCTAAAGAAAATCTTTTTCACTTGTAAACACATCATGAACACGCAAATGAACAACGTACACATGATTAATAAGATACAAATCTAAACGCAGTACACTATATAAACATACTTACGACGTTAATAGTTAGCAAGTAACAATATAAAATACCTAGAACGCACAGAGAACACCAGCTGAAGGTCAACCAGGCTTTTTGTTGAGAGAGGGAATATATTATGGAATGGGAGAACAGATACCGAGAGGGGAATATACCGTTATGGCGCCAACGCATACATAATCGAAGGGGATGAGAGACGGAGAGCAATGTATATTACATATGAGGTAAGATGATGACGAGGAGAGAGAGAGAGAGAGAGAGAGAGAGAGTAATACATTATAGGAATATGAGATTTACGAAATTTGAAAACCTACAGCAAATTATGAAGCAATAAATAACAGACTCAAATAAAGACTACATTTCAGGGGAAATACTAATAATTCCAAAGGGAGGTAAAACACAGATTTAACGAATAAGCTTCGGAGTAGGGCCAAAAGATCTTTCAATTTTGGAGCTATTCTGCCTCAGGTAAAGAATTAGGCAGCCGATGGCACAGAAATCGCAGTAGAATAATGGACACTGGGACACATATATATACACATGCAAGTTTCGTAGAAAGACAGATGACTGCAAACTTAAAACTGTTTAATTTTATATTGGTTCTTTCGAATTATAAAAGCGAGCCACTTCTTAATCATTCCCTTTATTTTTGTCTCCATAGCGAGCTTTCGGACTGCACTTCGTCCGTAATCATGCAAGACTAAAATAATGACATCATTTCAGAACCAAACAATTACAAATAAGCAAACAAGTGGTTGACTTGTTACACGTTACCAATACTTCCATGACAATGGAACTATTTTAACCACTTGTTTACTTATATGTAATTACTATGTTTGGTCACGAAATGATGGCAATATTTTCGTCTAGCATGATTATGGACGAAGTATAGTCCGAAAGCTCGCTATGGAGACAAATTAAAAGGAGTTATTAAGAAGTGGCTCGCTTTTATAATTCGACGAACTTCGAGTAACGAAGTGAAAAGTGACTACATGACATTGGGAAAAAAACCAATATCAAAATAATTCAAGTTCGCAGTCATCTATCGTTCAACGAAACCTGTATAATAAGCAAACTGCTGACTACATACACACTCACACACACACACACAGAAAAAATATTGGAAGGTAATGAACCTGTCAATAAGAAATCTAGGTGGCCTTCTCACAAATGACAGGATTGCATGTAAATCAATCTCTTTCGGCATTTACTAAGACATCGTGGTGTCTACTGAAAGTACTCATTACGTAGTTGGGTAGTAAACACAAAACGTCCAATGGGAGATTATTAAACTGATGCTCAGCTTTTTACTATAAAAATAATAATAATAATAATAATAATAATAATAATAATAATAATAATAATAATAATAATAATAATAATAATAATAATAACAATCTGTACAGAAAGCTTTCGAGAAACTGTCCAATTCCCCTTTCCAATCGAATAGTTTCCCGAAAGCTTTCTGTACAGATTCATCTTTAAACATATGTATGCATATACATAACTCTGAATTTGTTGCTACACTTCATGACTCATGCTACTACGAGTGTTTTTAATAATAATAATAATAATAATAATAATAATAATAATAATAATAATAATAATAATAATAATAATAATGTCACTGAACAGTGTGGCCGGCTGGAAGCCATTTAGTTTGTACCGTAGTTTCTCAATTTTTCGGATGTTCAATGAAGTTTGCTTGAGTGAGGCTCTTTTCCGAAAAAAAAAAAAATATCAATAATAATAATAACAGCATAGTTTTGGCAGCCAAGGAGGATTCTTATTTTGACATTTCAAAGCTTCAAATGTAGTTGCACTCTGTTGTAGTGTATTAACATACGAATTTTAAGAGTTTTTAAGGTAAAATTAATAATCTCATGTTGGCCGAACGTAGAAATGTCTAGACTTTCCCTAAAAAAATGATCTACTAAAAATAAAATATAGGATATCAAATATTTTTCTACAGGGAAAATGACGTTAAATGGCCTTTTGAAAAAACTAAAGTTAAATTCAATAAAACGTAAGGACATGGTATATCAAAAACACATTATGACTCATTACATTTTAATTGATCATCGACATATTTCCTACTTTAGAAGGTCGAAAAAACCGCTTTCAAACTAAGATACTCACTTTGCATCTTTTTAAGAGCTGAAATATCTCAATTTACAAAATTAAAAAATAAATAAAAATATCGAAAGAAGGAGTTAATTTTTTACAAAATAAAAATTTCTCATTTGCTTTAAAAGAATCTAAGAAAATTATTTAACACTACTGTAAATAATTTTGCAACATAATAAAACTACAATCAACTGTCTCTCCAATAATATTCAGTTTACTGAAAAAGAAACCTACAAAATCACTGTGTATAACGTGTTTACTTATAAGTACTATTTACATTTTATTTTACTCAGGTGTTGAGTAAAATAATATGTAAATACTTGTAAGTAAACACGTTATACACAGTGATTTTGTGGGTTTTAATTTTCAATCTTCAGAAGAAAACTGAAAGAAGTTTTTGTTTGGTTCATTCAGTTTACTGCTACTGATTTCAGTCAGCCTACAGCAACGCGTAATGTCGTCAATGTTTAAGGCATAGGTACATCACAAGAATATATTAAAGCATAGTTTCGCTTAACACACCGCAAAATTTTTGTATTTATAACATTGGGCTCAAAAGACAGATCAGCATTCGGGAAGAAGTTAATCTGAACTCGAGCGCGCCTAATTCACATGATACAATATACTACCGTCAGCTCGATGCAAATGCAAAAATGACATTAATAACGCCGTCCTTTAGGGCGGCACGGGTACGCCAATAACAATAATAACCTTTGCCCAAAATGACCTAGGTACTAATGACAGGGGGAAAGGCTGCTTATGAGAGATCCTACTTATGGCAGTGCCGTGGAAGGACCCGGTTCCCCGTGGCGTGGCAGGTTTCCATTAGGTTTCTTGAGGTATGAAGAAACTATTACGTTACTGACTGGGGGCGAGAGACCGGGTGGGTGGGGGGGGAGGGGGTGTTATTATTATGACCGTGCCATATGGCATTTATCATACATGAGGTTGACGACAATGATGATGAACGGAGAGAGAGAATTAGGAAACTCATTTTAAGTTGTAAATATGATTGCATATGAGACAAAAGACACGCACAAGAGAGAGAGAGAGAGAGAGAGAGAGAGAGAGAGAGAGAAGAGAGAGAGAGAGAGAGAGAGAGAGAGTTGTTGATTTATGAGACTGATTTCAAGTTATCCAAATACGAATGCACAAAACACACACCCTTATATTTGTTGAGACAGCCTCAGAAGGTGGAGAGGGGGGGGGGGGCGGTGTTTAACTAAAAGTTTGAAGGCTGTATCTACATCAAAGATTACAGAACTTATGACACAACCACATATTTTTTCAAGGAAGTTCAGTACAACAAAGGCACCCTTGAAAAATCAGGTTCCCGGAACCGACGACCTTAAGCACCTTATGACTTGCATGACGTTCAGAAGTCGAGCCATTTATCATAACCGGACCGTAATTGAAACGTGCTGGGGGCCTGCTCTCTCTCTCTCTCTCTCTCTCTCTCTCTCTCTCTCTCTCTCTCTCTCTCTCTCACACACACACTTACATCGTATCTTTCGCAAAAACAAATTTTATCCAAGTAAAGAATTTACCTAGACACAACTCACACACAATTATCCCAAAAATTCTAAATCTCTGGGCAGGCAAATTAACAAAACCACACCGTCACTATCTACCTAGCTATTTTTGTCATTAAGAAAATACTAACTCCACCTTGCTTGTTCTAAATATTGTCAGAATACTTTAAATTTATTTTTAATCTCTGACATCAACGTAAAGATTTTAAATTTCTTCAAGTAAATTCTTTCACACAGACACACAGACACACACACACACACACACGTAGAATACATATGAGTATATTGTGATGAAAATATGCAATTGTTTGAGAATGGATGTAATGCAAAAAACACATCCACATTACAACACATGCATAATCCATATGTCCATTTACCTTCATAATTTTACACTTATTAAATAAATATTATATAAACTTTCTCCTCAGCAACCAACTTTCACTATTTTAACAGTTTCACTTCATTAGCCCTAATATTATCCACTGTAAGACATACAAACACACATACATACATACACACACAACCCCACACCACAACCCCCCCAAAACACACCACCACAGCTATATAATAATATTATATGACATATTATAAGATATATATATACGATTATAGAATATATATATATAATAATATATACAAAAATGGCGACAGACAGAGTGTATGTCTGATATTAATAACTTACAACTCTATGATAAAGACAAGTAAATGCCGATACACCAAACACACACGCACACACACATATATATATATATATATTATATATATATATATATATATATATATATATATATATATATACTATATATATATATATAATATATACAAATGGCGGGACAGACGAGTGTATGTCTGATATATAATTACTACAGCTCTATGATAAAGACAAGTAAATGGCCGATACACAAACACACGCACACATATATACACAATATATACAGTAAACCTCCCTTTTTCCCGGGGATGGGTATTAGATCCACTCTCTAAAAATGCTTAGAACTGCCTAGTTTGATAGTTAAAACACAAAAACAAAAAAAAATCGAAAAATGCTTATACCTGCGTATTTTTATAGTTTTATAACAAAAAGTCCATTTGTCACGAAAATGATATGAAAATACAGTAATCTGAAAATATTTCTCCGTGAAAAATAGAGCGAATAGGCGACATTTCCGTGAATAATGGGTATATACGATCCTTACAAAAATCAGCAGATCGTGAATCGCGAATAGCGGATATCGATTGTTTAATGTTTAAATGTTTAAACAGAGATATAAGCATTTTTTCAATTTGCTGACTATGCAAATATACTTCTAATGAGTGGCATCTTCCTAATTAGAAAATGTGCACAATAATCCAATTGTCATTTTCCTTCATAATTCCATCCCCTTCTCACGTCACTATTATTACCACATTGCATGTTATCCTCTCCTCCCTTTAATATCAAAAGCCACACATTAGAAGAACCTTTCAAATTGTGAGATTCCTCACTAGGCACAGACAGCTTGACATATCTTAACACATCCCACTCACTCATATAAATGCACTCTCTCCCTCCCTCTCTTTGCCGGTGACTTTATAACGACCTATGATTATGGAGCATAATGATGTTATGCCATGTCGGCCTTATTATCTTAAAATGGATGCAAAGGTTAATGTTAAACATAATTTACTATCACGGTGGCTCACTCATATGTGAGGGTGAACTTCTGTACAATACTGAAGTCCAGAATTAGAAGCCATTGACTTTATTCATCACCTAGCAAGGCCATCAGAAAACGTGATGAGAGAGAGAGAGAGAGAGAGAGAGAGAGAGAGAGAGAGAGAGAGAGAGAGAGAGAGAGAATGATGTTTCTTATCTGTTCAATCTTTAACCAGATTTTGAAGGTGGATATTTCAGAAAGCGAGCT